>NW_027492160.1:517500-541417 GCF_021521415.1 Bidens hawaiensis
CATTCTCCAAAGTTATTTATATATTAAATAAATATAATAAATAAATATAATTTATATAGAAATTCCTCGATAAACATGATACCTTTTTAGTGATAAATTTCCCGAATTTAAAACGGGTCGGGTTAAAAGATATAAATTCGTTCGTTGGAAAACCCGAGTTGTTACATAACAAGTCGATTAGATTAGAGACCTGGACCAAATGTAATCGGATGGGTTAAGGGGAACTCAACCCGAGCCCGGTTCAAATGAAAATATAAAACTTTACCCGAAACCCGACTCATTAAGAAATCTTTAACTTATTAGTTCGTTAAGGAAACGTTAGCTATAAAGATTGGTTGCTTATATAATAAAGTTAGGTTCATTAAACTAATAAAGATCAATTTCTTAACTTATACGTTCAGTTTTGTTAGCCTATGGGTTCGGTTCTTTAACCGATAAGGTTCGGTTTCTTTAGACTAATTCGCTCGGATCCGATAACTTGGGAATGTAAGATGACAAGACCTATGCCCCGGTGCGGAAGCGTGAATAATGGTCGTTATTAACAGAGGAGCTCGGATCTGAGCAAAGATCGAATCGTATTCACTCTTCAAAGGTGTTTGGATGGATGAGTGGTGTATTGGGAGAGAGCCTGAATCGATTACAATGAACAATAAGCTGGATGAACAAATATATGCAATCGAAACACAAAGATAGAGAAGTGGCAGTAAGATTTCATTAGTCACAAGATTGTCATACATAGCACTCATACACACACACATACATACAATAAAGATCAGCCACTTTCGGAAAAGCTCATCCCAGAGGCTGCGGCTCTCTCATAGGGATAAAACCCTAGATCTCACAAAATATATAATACACTCATACTAGACAAATTAACAAATACATCTATTTATACTAGTCTAGCATGACTTGGTCTTCAAGCCATCCACCCTTGGTTGAGACCAAAAATATTAATTATTTTTCACCCATAATAATAATTCGATGTGTCGGTCTAAAATATAAGTCCCAGCAATCTCCCCCTTAGACCGATGCCATCGAATTTCTTCAATGATCACCTCAAAAACCCGTTGTCTTTCGTTGACATTTATATAGACATATGAACGAGGCTTTGAACTTCAAAGATCAACTTCAAGCAACAAGGTCATCAAAAAAAAGAAATAAACTCAATGTGATCATCAAATAATCTTCCATTCTTCAAATCTCTTTCTTCCCTTGTAAATCATCTTCAAACCATTCCCTGAATCAAGATAGCATTCAAGTCAACCATAACCATTCTTGAGTGTCAAGTGAATGTCTTCATAGGAGGTTAAACTGTACTGATCATCCGTTCACCATGTTACTAGTGATGAATCTATCTTCTCAAACGTACTAGGAAATCTGAAAACTCACAAACAATGAAACATCTCTAAAGAATCTTGGATTATTGATCTTGATCAACTTTTCCTTAACTTGAGTCTTTTCACTTGATGTGAAGCAAGCAATTTGCAATAAATTCAAGAATTTTTACTCCCCCAATTTCGTTGCAATTGTCTTTGAAAATTGTGTCTTCAAATCAAGTATGGGTGAAACAACCTTGACCATCCTTATCATGATTGTTGATTTTGTAATAAACAAAGATAAACAAAACATTATGTTGGTTGACACTCATAAGTGATTAAATCCGTAAGCTTGGTCAACACTTGTTCTTGTAAAGCTCTTTGATGAAGTTGTGAAAAATTGATAACGCTTTGATTTCCTTTTGCTTGTTGATGATTGAATAAAATTTACCAAAATACCCCTGGTATATATCTTCCATAAAGATCAGCTTGGTCAAACGGTCAACGGCACCAAATATTTCAAAAGTTTCTTCAAAACTTTTAATTCATTCACGAGCATGGATTTTCAGTTCACGAGCACACATAAGTCCTTTAAATCCCTTCACTAGCATACTCAATTTTTTTTATACGAGCCTGCCCGAGAGCATAGGTGTGCTCGAGAGAACACTTGTATTTTTCTGTCATTCATCGAACATGCTCAAAAAAAATTTTGTCTTTACTCGAGCATGCTCGAAAACACTTGTGTTTTTCTGTCTTTCATCGAGCATGCTCGAAAGAAAAAGTGTGCTCGAGACAAAGTGTGCTCGAAAACACTTGTATTTTCTTTTCTTTTCCTGAGCAAGCTCAAAAGCAAAAGTGTGCTCGAAAACACTTGTATTTTTCTTTTCTTTTCATGAGCATGCTTAGGAGTAAAGGTGTGCTCGAAGAAGGTTTGCTTGAGTAAAACAAATTGTGCTCGAGACCAAAAGATAGATTGTTTTGAGATAAACCAGGATGTGCTCGGGGTTCATGTGCTCGAATCCAAACTTGATGTGCTCGATATAAGATATGCTCGAGATAAGCTGTGCTCGAAGCAATACTTAGTCATTTTACATACTCGAGACCATTCTTATAATGCTCGAGACATCCAGACTTCTTTTCTACATCTTCAATCAATGATTTTCCAATACAGAACCTGCTTGAATATTCCCTTTGTATCTTCCATCTGCTGCTACAAACAATGATTAGATTACTCCTAGTACCTGTTCATTCTTGACTTCTACATATCAGATTGTACCAGTAGCAATGTTCTTCAATATTCCCTTTACTGTTCAAGCAGCACACTCATATCAGAAACAATTACGAGCACATAAAACCCTAATTTTCAGATCAAGAACCAAGCTTCGTCATCTAAAATTAATCATTGTAGCACTATCCCAGTCATCTCGATATCAACCATATATATTCAATCTATCAATAGCTGTTACAACTCTGAAAATCATCTTCAATAACAGTTTTGCCCCAAAACGAGCTAAAAACACTTTTACATCAGATCTGGACCGATATGACCAAATAAACATGAAATTGATGTTGAATCTCCGAATGAGTAATCAACCCAAACATCAATCCCCATAAATTTTACCCAAATAATCAAATAATTTCAAAACCCTAAAATATTTTCAATAAACTTCATCAGTTTAACATCTATGGTGGATTCAAGAGCGAGATGAATCAGATTCAGCGGTTAGTCTGAATGATTCGGTAACCCGCTTACCAACTGACAAGACCCGTGCCCCAGTGTGGAAGCGTGAATAGTGGTCGTTATTAACGGAGGAGCTCGGATCTGAGCAAGGATCTAATCGTATTCACTCTTGAAAGGTGTTTGGACGGATGAGTGGTGTATTGGGAGAGAGCCTGAATCGATTATAATGGACAATAAACTGGATGAACAAATATATGCAATCGAAACACAAAGATAAAGAAGTGGCAGTATGATTTCATTAGTCACAAGATTGTCGCACATAGCACTCATACATACACACATACATACAATAAAGATCAGCCACCTCCGGGAGAGCTCCTCCCGGAGGCGGCGACTCTCTCATAGGGATAAAACCCTTGATCTCACAAAATACACAATACACTCATACTTGACAAATTAACAAATACATCTATTTATACTAGTCTAGCATACTTGCTCTTCAAGCCATCTACCCTTGGTTGAGACCAAAAATATTAATTATCTTAAATAGAGAATTAATACTTGTAAGTATTAACTATTGAACAGTTAGCCGTGCTTAGTTGAAGAAGGGTATCACTCTTAACTCAGATGAATTTCTAGGTGATAGTACTGATATGTAGCCGTGCTCAGTCAATGATAGTACATTGACAGTTAGCCGGTCTAAAATATAAGTCCCAACATAAGATATTTTAAACTGACTACAGGTGAATTTCTATCCCCTTTTCTCTGTGACGTTTTCGAGGCTATGTGCATACTCTTATGTGTTAGTTAATACACTTACCTTAAGTGGTAAGTATATGATGCATGATTGCTTATGAATGTAAAGTTATTGATAAAGTAAGAATATGTACGTTAGCATGTATGATTATGTGTATTTATATAAATGCATATATATAATTGAAAGATATATATAAAGTATGCATGAATGTATATATGGACTGTTGACGAGACTTTTATGGTTGTATGGTTATGCTTGAAAGAGGGACCAGACCCTAATAATATCTTAAACAAAAAGGACCAGACCCTAATAATATCTGAGACCGAAGGGACTAGACCCTAATAATATCTGAGACAGAAGTGACCAGGCCCTAATAATATCTGAGACAGAAGGGACCAAACCCTAATAATAACTTAGATGGTAGAGTAAGAATAGCTTATGGTATACCATAGGACATTATGAAAGAAAGTATGCAAGTATCCATGTATGTATGTGAGAATGTATGAAAGAAATATTAGTAAGAAGTATGAAATACGTATTTTCATATACGTATACGTATAAGTAAGAATATGAATGTAATGTATGTTAATTGATTAACTAGAACTCACTTAGTGTAGCTGACTTTTAGTATGCATGCAGGTGAATAGGATTAGACAGGTTGCTTGAGGGGACACATGTGGCATTAAAGTGAAGACTGGCATCGGAAGAAAGAAGAATCTCGTGTCGACGTTTTATGTTTATTGTTTAGACTTTTTGTTCTGTTGTAAAAGACAAGTACTTGTTGGTTTGTAAGAATTGGTTGGCGTTTATATTTCTGCAAAAGTTTTAATTAACTCTGATTTTAGAACTGTGTGTATAACTAAATCCAACACCCAATTGTAAGGCTACCGGGATCGGGGCCTTACACATTCGTTAAAAACTTTAACGAATAAACTTATTTGTTAAGAATATATAACGAATAAACTCATTCGTTCATGATATTAACATTCATTAAGTAATCAAACTCATTCATTATAAGAACTAACGAATGAAGTCATTCATTAATCAAGATGAACGAATGATGCTTATGCGTTATCTGATGAACGAATGACAAGCAATTTTATGACGAATATAACCATTTGCCTTATAGTCAATGTCAAAATCGACAAGAACGCAAAAAGTCAAATTAAGCAATTTGAATCCTGAAATCCTTTGATTTTTGACCATATACATTAAACTTTGATTTGTTATCATCTATGGTTTATCGAAAACAACCTAATCAAACTTAATTTAATATGTATGAACTATTTAATGTCCAATTGATACTTAATCAGGCCACAAAGGGTTTTTCGTCAAAACCCTTCAAAACCAGATCGAATCTTGAATTAAAAACAATCCAGGTGATTGTCAATACCTTATGAAGATAATCGATGAAGGTATCAGTAATAAAAAACATGCAAATGATTTTGGAAAAAAATTTAAATAGTTTGGCTTGTGAAATGTGAATATCAAGAGATACAGTGTAGACGAGTGGGTTTCCATTTGGTTCTAGGGTTTTTATAAGCTGTAAAATTATTGCACACATTCCAATGCACCCAAATGGCTTATTCGTTAAGTTAAATAACAAATAATCCTTCATTCGTTAAAAATCTAACGAATAACCTTTTATTTGTTTGTCATTCATTAACAGATTAACGAATAAGTCTTCATTCATTATGTCATAGCGGAAGCGAATGTTTAACAAGAACAAATGAAATATATTCATTAAGAATAAGGAATGACCATTCATTTGTTATCATTCTATAACAAATAATATTTACTTTAATGAATGAGGGTATTTACTACTCAAACCCTTTTAACATTCCTAATTTAAACATCAAAAACCCTCTTTGATACCAATAACTTAAATTCGTGGGTAAAATCTTACCAAGATGGTAAAATTCATGATTTTTTTCAAAAAATTTAATTCGCATAGCCCGGTAATTGAAAATAAAGCATAACATAAAATCTTTTTGGGTTTACAAAGCTTATATCAAAACACACCAAAAATATTCTTGAAAAATTTCTTTTTTCATATAAAAATTAAAGACAACAGTCAAACAACAATAAGTAGAACATATTTTTGTGAGTTTGAGTAGGGAATCATATTGACTATTAACGCCCTAAACAACATCAATTTCAACATTATTATGCAAATAATCCAACGATGATTGAAGATATAATTTTCCACTTTAAACTTTACACATACCTCTCAGTATCTTTATGATACGTATTAAGGTTCAATTAAGCATGAATCTTATACGGACTCCACATATCAGACATAATTATTATACGTTTCATACAATGAATTTTCACATGTATACCTTTCTTTTCTTGAAATGATTAGTCGTGACCTATGTAAAAATAACAAAAAGAAAATAATGCAGAAGGTTAAAATTTTCCCTTAAGATTGGTATTTCTACACACAGATAAGGTTCCATTTTAACAAAATAAAAACATAAAATAAGTTGAAGTTTTATAAGACTTTAATAATCAATTCGGATAATACCGTATTATTGCACGAAGAAAGTCCAATGCTTTATACGAGACACCAAGAAAATAAAGCAGAACACTTAGGCCTTAACCCTCAGATCGCTATTACTATACGCAGAGAGGATCCAAGACTTAAGCAAAAATAAAGAAAAAATTGAGCTGAATTTCTTTGCAAAATGAACACATGTACACACAAGAATCTTTAATCTTTTAATAATTAAAGCAGATATTAACTATGCATCAAGATGTTATTCCACTAAATTCGGCCAGTATTTAGGTTTATATCTTTTCAGCACCTAAATGATTTGTCAAGCCTATCATACACATCATTCTATTTATCTTACGACACTTTTTAGTCTAGTTTATCCATGCTAAGTCAATGTACTATCATTTTTTTCCTTTTTCAATCAAAAACTCATTTTGAGAAGCATTTTTCAATGTTTTTGACTTTTTAACGTAACTGAATATTTTTGATTTTTTATATTCAAACATAAATCACAAAAAGTTTGTATTTTTCCCATCTATTCTCCCCCCCTAAAAATTAAAAAAACATGAAGACAGAAAATAAATGAAAAACTGTACAAAATGAAAAATGATTAACCGAGATTTTGAATCTTATTCAAAGTTTTAAACCATTTAACCAAAGAAAATAATAAAATCTCGTTTTGTCAAATGTTTGACTAAGAAGGTCAACTTTATGGAAATTCATGTGAATTTTTAGAAGATTAATTTGTTTCTTTTCATAGCAGTCCCGGATAAAATGATTACCGAATTTCAATATGTTTCATTTCAGCGTGGTGAATGGGTTTTTAGTTATACTTATTGTAATATTCGTTGCTTTTCAAACCCAAAAACCCGACCCATTTTGAATTTTCAGTTTTGTTTATAAATATATAAATACTAGGTGGGTGCCTGCGCGATGCAGCGGGAAATAACTTTGGTAATCATGTTATAGATTTACGGGTGCTTCTTGTTTCGTTTCTAAACTTAAAACCATTTTTTGGGATAAGTAGATTCACAGTTCTTTTTTTAAACTCAATTTAATATCAAAGTACAAATGAAAACATGCATCATGTGGTTGCTTTGATAGCCGAAAAGACAAAGTTACATGCACTAATCGGCCGGTGTGCCGATGGCTGAGTTTTATGTGCCTTATGTCTAAGGCTTGATGCAATACTACTTTCGAGCCGAGGGTCTCACCGGAAGTAGCCTCTCTATTCCTACGGGGTAGAGGTAAGGCTGTCTACATCTTACCCTCCTCAGACCCTACCATAGCTTTGCTATTGGTGGGATATACTAAGTACGATGATGATGATGATGAGATGATGATGATGATGATGATGATGAAACGAAAACAGAACCTAACCATTGTTAAGTTTTGGTTTTGTTAGGTTTCAATTTTTAAAGGTTTAGTTTTAGTTTTTGGTGACCAAAAACTGTATTAATGGTTTAGCTCATAAATTTATGTAAACCCATCAAAATTGGACGGCAAACATCTATACGTAAAATTTTATTTTTTTAACTGAAAAAAAAAACTATGACAGTATCATACTCAAATTAAAGAGAATTAAATGCTCGTTTTTATGGTGCAATTTTTTTAAAAATATATTAAAGTATGAAAAGGTTATGATCGTTTAAAAATTATGGGGGTATTCGGGTTAAAAATGATATTATAAAGAATAAATAGTTAAAAGATGAAGTTCCAAAGTTATAATTGTTCTTTAGATTTATAAAAATTGATTAAAGTTGAGGGAGAAATGTTGTAACTATTTTAAAGAAAAATGAAATCATGTGAGATTTAATTTTAGAATGACCACTTTACCCTCATTTTAGGTTGTACCATATGTTTAAACACTTGTAAATCCCTTAAAATCCATTGTCTTAATTTGCCCATGACTTCTATATATATATATATATATATATATATATATATATATCTATTCTCAAGTTTCGTTTCATGTATTTTATTTAACATTCGTCAATGTTTATAACTGTATTTGTATTCACTAAACCGACCCGCTTTATCGTTTCAATGTAATTTGTTCATTGTTCATCGTTAATATAATATACACGAGGATTTACATTTATCATTCCTTCGTTTTCTATTTATGTTGAATTCCGAGATTTTAAGTTTTACGTAGTTTAATCAATTTTCCGAACTATACGGGTATTATAAGAAAATATCCAAGTTATATACCTTTCATTTCAATATTAATATCTTCCAAAGTTCAAGGATTAAATTGTAAATATATATTAAGTTTATATTATAACTTGAAAGATCTACGGAATTTGAGGGACCAAATATGTAACTTTGGTTTTAAAATATACTAATTTAATCAAATTAATCCCCGTTTTCCCCTCAGCCCATTCCGGCCACCGGAATTCGGCTCCGGCGAGCCCAACAACACCCTTTAACGCAAAATTGAACCAATTATTTCATTGTACCGACTGTAGGACTTAACGTCTAACCCGTAATCATCAATAATAGTGTATAATTCTATCTATTAGGTCATAATCTAAGCTTAAACGGCCGGCCTTTTCTCGAAACTCAATTACGGGTATTAATCATCAAACGTTTCAATTAATAGTATAAAAAGGTTGCTCATCTCAATCTAAACTCGTCCCTATCTTTCTATTCATCTAAAGCACTCTCTAAACTCCTTAATTAATCTGTTAAAGTTCATATTTCGGCAACTATGGTTCGTCACCGAATCATCACAATACCAGGTAAATTTTATATTATTTTGAATAGTTTTTAGCCAACAAACAAAACCCCAAACGTAGATTTAACATACATGGACAGATTAAGCGAATTGAAATCTAGGGTTTTTTTTTGGTGATGATGAACTTAAAGGTTATATTATAAATAAATCTATTTCCATATTAATATCAAACATGCAAACTAGAGCAACTGGTTATTGTATGTGAGTGTGGACAGAAGGACCCGGGTTCGAACTCGGGTCAGGCCATTTTATTACTTTTATTTTTTTAAATCAGTTTTATTTAACTTATTAATCAAATAAATTATTAAAAATCATTATAAATGTAATAAAATTATTTTAAAGTAACAAAAATCAATTATAAATTTTATTTTATCTTTACCATCCAAAAACCCAACTTTTTCATTCTCGTTAAGTTCGTGATTTCCGTTAATATTATATTCACGTTTTTTCATTTCTTTAACTCGCCAACTTTATTTTGTTAATTTTAATTCATTAGTTTTTAACCCGTTAAACTTTAATTTGGTAATGTTAATTCGTTAAACTCTAATTCGTTAGCTTAAAATTCGTTAAAACCATTAAAGATAGCTTTATAATTCATTAGTTTTTAATTCTTTAACATTACTTCGTTAACATAGTTATATTTTGTTAAAGATAAGTTTTCTGTGTAAAATCTATGCCTTGTAATTAACGTAACTTTCATATTAGCATTAAAGTTATAATATTAAATAATACAAATCGTTAAAATTCCTTTAAGCTTAAAAATAATATTAAAATAATCTATGCCTTAAAATAACACATATTCCCAACAAAATTATACAATAATTAACTATAATAATCCCGTTAGATTAGTCTTTAAATTTCGTATTTATTTTTATTAATAGTTTTTGCGGATTGTTCGTTTCGGTTCCGTTGACGCATTTCGGATTTCATTTTCTCGTTTACCATCTGTAACGTCCGAAAATTTCCGATAAAAGATTTAGCCTTGTGGTGATTGCTTACACCTTCGGGCTTGACCCGGAATTCTCCCGAGATCTCCTGGCCACCCTCGTAAACGTTTCTCACTTAACTTTCCAGCCAAGTTGCTACACACTTAATACTGGAGGGACTAGAGTGTAAATTATTATTTTATAACATAAAACAAACCCTAGCTTTCTTTTCCACCTTGCCTGGCCGATCGCAACAAGCAGCTGGGATTAGGCCTTCGATTTTCCTTTTTCTAACCAACATTAAGGCATAAAAATATAATTCAAGGTTAGTCCCATCTCCCCTCTAGTCTTTTGCACCTTAAACCATCCTTATACATTGCGTATTGATCGTTAAACGACTTGTTGTAGGCTTGTATGGTGGCTGTCCAATTGAGGAATTCTGGGGCTGTTTTGATTAGGGTTTTTGCACCAAAATCTTACTAGGTATGTCACTTGCATCATACTAAAATTCCATGGCCAATGGAGGTGTTTAGGTCGGTCAATCGATTTTAGTTCGAAAACTAGGGTTTATCGGGTGTAGAATTGCAAATTGTTGAGTTTGATGCGTTAATTGATCGGGTGACCGACCGAATTAGTTTGTACAGCCCTAGGGGGGTTTAAGGGCTATGGAAAAAAATTATTTTTTTGATGCTCGGGGCTGTTGTGGTTAGTGCTTCGTCAATCGAGTCGGCGGTGCGTGAATTTTCGTTTAAACTTTAAAGTAAGAGTTGTAAAAAGGAACCGTCAACCCTATCAACTTGGGTGACATAATCTTGATGAATGAAAATATTTAAAATGGGACTTGGTCCATTCGGGGCTGAGTCGTTTAACAAATGGTTTTAAGGTTTGTTACACGCGCATTCGACCCGATTTGATTATCCTTGGGCCTTGGGTCAAGTTGTTGGGCCTTGGGCCAAGGATTGGGCCTTGGGCCAAGTTTTTGGGCCTTGGGCTAAAGTATTGGGCCTTGGGCCAAAGTTTTGGGCCTTGGGCCAAGTGTCGGGCCTTGGGCCATGTGTCGGGCATTGGGCCAAGTTGTTGGGCCTTGAGCCAAAGTGTTGGGCTTGAACGGCCCATTAGGCAAGAGTATTCTTACGGACTAGTTTAGTAACGTGTTGTGTATAATTTACAGGCCTGTGCTTGTGATTGTGCACTTAGGGATTTCCTAGCTCGTTGCAGGTGTTCGATTGGTTCCAGGTGAGTTCATGATGCCCTTTTTACTCTTTTTACGTTTTGGGCTAGCATACACACCGAAATCCAATTTTATACGATTTTACCCGTTACAACTATTTGAATGGTACTACATGGCCTCACTCGTGATTGTGCATTTTGAAAGTTATATTTGAATTATTTTATAGGCTTTAGGATATTTTAGAGTCGTTCATGGTCTTATATCCTTTAAGGTTACATATATTATTTATGGTCTAGGCTTGAGGATACTATTAAGCCTAGTATTAATTTCTAGATTATCCATTATTTATGGATTGAATGTGATGATATGGTTTGGTTGAATGTTTGAATTTGATGTTTGTATGTGTGTAAGTGAATGTGTATGTGAATGTGAATGTGAATGTGATGGTAAACTGTGACCGGGTCAAATATATTACTTGGGGAGGACCTGGGGTGAGGAGGCCCGTGTTGCATGTTTATGACGCGGCTGGGTCAAATATATTACTTGGGGAAGACCCGGGGTGAGGAGGCCCGTATCACGTGTTTGGAATGTTAAACCGCGACCGAGTCAAATATATTACTTGGGGATGACCCGGGGTGAGGAGGCTCGTGTTGCGTGATTTTGTTTTATTAAACTGTGACCGAGTCAAATATATTACTCGCGGATGACCCGGGGTGAGGAGGCTCGTGTTGCATGATTTTAACGGTTTTGCTAAACCGCGGCTGGGTCAAATATATTACTCGAGGAAGACCCAGGGTGAGGAGGCCCGTGCTGCGTGAAAAAGATGTTTAATGTTTTATTTACTTATGATTTGGTTAAGAAAAGCTATTTATGATTTTATGGACTCATGATTTTCCCCTACATTCCATGCTCATGGAATTTAAATTTTTAATGAATGTCGTTTATGAAAACTTGAACTCACTCAGCTCAAGCTGACTTTGTGTGTATGTTAGATTGACTTTCAGGTTAAGAAGTGGATGCTACCGCTTGGACGTGCGGGATGCTACTCGGAAGGTTGAAGGCATTTCTGGTCGAGGATCTCAAATAAAACAGATATTTTATTTATATTTGATTTTTGGACACTTGTACCCGTATTTGGGATTTTTAAATACTTACACTTTTTCCGCTATTATTTACTCTGAACTTGTTTTAAATAAAACGAATCGTTTGGTTTTAAATTTTTATGAATTTTTGGACATGATGACCAACTGTAGGATTCCCGGGTTTCGGGGTCTCACATCATCTATTGCAAAGGTGAGTTTTTCACACCCCCTTTTTAAACGTTTTAACATTTTGGGAGTAGCATGTATATCCTACTGAAATGATTTCTTAGTATGCTTTATTCAAACTACAATTCGGATTATGGACTTGTGTGTGATTTGCTTACTTGCATTGTGCGTTTATCCGTGTACGTTGGTTGCCATCAACTGGAAAGGACCAATCTTGCGTTGTGCGATTGTCCGAGCACGTTGGTTGTCCCCAACTAGAAAGGACCTTGCTTGCGTTGTTACACATGTTCATAGAATTGTATGGTTTTTACGTATGCATATCAAAAACAGTGTGATTCTCACCAACTATGTGTTAGTTGACCTTTTATTTTATATACATGCTACATATACAATCATTAGAGGTTGAAATGATGAATATACTAGTTCTAAGTTATCAACAATAATGGATAAGTTAATTTAGTTGTTTTTCCTTTTATTATATGTATTTCATTGCATAAACTTGTGTACCTGAGATTATAAATGAATTAATCATGTTATAGTCACTTAATAGTGTCATGTGTGTTTGAACAATCTGTACGTCACACTCAGGTGTTTCCACTTAAGCCGAGGTGTTACACTTATCGCAACAGAATTATTAAGAAAAATGGGAGTAGTAAGAAACTTCAAACGTAATCCCACAAATGTTGTTGGATTCATAAAACATGTGAACAGCAACTCGAGGCTGCCACGTATTTGGCTTTGAAGGTTGAAGTAGAGACCGTTTTCTGCTTCTTGCACTGCTAGGAAACAAGCCGGTTTCCTAAGAATTGACATCCTGCTGTGGTAGAATTGAAGTTAATCTTGCACCCTCCATAGTCTGAATCTGTGTAAGCAGTAAGATCAAAACTATCATCCTTGGAATACTATAACCTGAAGTTAGGATTACCCCTCAGATAGTGGAAAATACACTTAACAGCCGCCAGATGAGTCACTCGGGGATTCAATTGATACGTGGCACATAACAAACAATATATAAGGAAAAGAAGCAGTTAAGTACATCAAACAGTCAATCATAGCTCTATAGAGGCTTGGATCAACGATGTCCTCCAATTCATCCGGTGATAAATTGTGACCCACGGGAAGAGGCGTCAAGGGGTTTTTCCGGCAGTAATCTTGAATCGGATCAATACATCGTTCACATATTTGGTCTGATGAATGGAAATTCCAGAATCAGACTTGTGAACCTGCAACCCCAAAAAGAAATTCATCTCTCCTATCGAACTCATCTCGAACTTGGTCTGCACTGTCTTCTCAAAATCCTTACATAGCTTGTTGTTTGTCAAACCAAAAATGATATCATCAACGTATATCTGGATGAGGAGGATATCATTTTCCCCAGTCTCTCGCTTGAAGCCACTATTGATCAGATTGTCAACCAGCGTGCTGTACCAAGCTCTTGGTGCTTGGGGAAGACCATATAGAGCTTTGTTTAAATGGTAAACACGCTCAGGAGAGTCAGGATCTTCAAAACCAGGAGGCTGATTCACATACACCTCATCGTGAATTTCCCCATTCAAGAACGCAATCTTAATGTCCATTAGATAAACTTAGAAATTTTTGAAAGCTACGTAGGCTAAAAAGATTCGTGTAGCCTCCTATTGTGCAACCGGAGCATATATTTCAGTGTAATATATGCCTTCTTGTTGACTAAATCCCAGGATGACTAATCGTTCTCTATTCCTCATGATTACCCCACAATAGTCCTTTTTGCATTTAAATACCCATTTATCGGGATCGCCTTCTTCACGAGAATCGGTTTATCAATTAGATCCCAAACACCCAGTCTAACAAACTGTTGCAGTCCCTCTTGCATTGCCTCTACCCATGAAGGTTCTTGAAGTGCCATTGAAACACTCGCCGGTTCAATTTGGGATAGAAAGCAAGTGTACTTGGCAATACTCATAAATCCCGATGCATGCATATCAGCATACACACATAATAAGTTATCATCACATATATTAGCAACTTGTCATCTCGTACTAACTCTCTCGTTTACATCACCAATAATGTTTTCCTGAGAATGATAAGTATGAATCTGAAGGGTCGGGGTTCTTAGGAACCTCAATATTGTCTTCTAGATTGGTGAAATTATCTTCAACCGATTCAGCATTCAAAGGTTGGGAAGATTCTTCAACTTGTATCTCAGGAACAACATGAGATTCAACAAATGGTGCAGAGGAAGAATCTACAAAGTCGGCATCATCAGATGAAATAGAAACTTCTTCTGAAGTCTCTGGTTGATTAGGTACAAATGGATCTTCATAAATAGAATATCTTGAATAGGATAAAATCTCATCTTCAAGATAAGCATGAATCAAGTCTTCTTGTTGTACGTCAACCGAGGGAGAAACAGAATCGAATGGACCATCAAAATCAAACATCCAATCAGGTCCCTTGCCCGCAGGTTGTGTGGTGTACAGTTGACAGTTCACATGGTACCATTCTTCAACACACCTAGAAGAGAAGTTAAATACCTGTTTCTTAGGTGACACGTACCCAAGAAAATATCCTTCTATGGCCTTATCTTTAAATTTACCTGCATCTTTCTTCATCATACAAGGATACCCAAATGGTTCAAGAAATTGAAGGTTCGGCTTATGATTGTTACGTAGCTTATAGCTTGTCTTTTTTCAGCTTCTTAACTGTGAGAAATCGATTCAGTGTATAGCATTCCGTATTCACAGCTTCGTTCCAGAATTGAACGCGAAGCTTAGAATCTGCCAACATAGTTCTAGCTGCCTTAATTAGGGTCTAATTCTTCCTTTTAGAAACACCGTTCTGCTGTGGCACATATGGAGCACTGTATTCATGACGAATGCCCTTTTGAATAAAGAAAAAGTCCATCATGTTATTCTTAAACCCCGTGCCATTATCACTTTGGATACGTCTCACTTTTAGCTTGTAAGGTGATTCGATCTTGGTGATAAAGTTTTGCACAAGAACGGGTGCTTAATCCTTCGTGCTCATAACTAACACCTACGAAAATCAAGAATAGTCATCGGTGATGACTAAGAAATATAAATCTCGTGCAATACTCGGTCTGTTCACAGGACCAAACAAGTCCACGTGTAGATGTTCTAAAGGAGTATTGATTGAGTTGATCCACTTCAGTGGATGTGATTTCTTCTTCTATTTTCCTTTCTTGCACGTTACACAGTGATCGGTCATCTTGAAGTTTTTCAATGAAACAACATCCACTAAATCATTTGACATCAAATGATTCATCTTGCATATGTGGATATGACCCGTCCTTCTGTGCCAAAGGATCGTGTCTTTCTCAGTTGCTTTTGAGATAAAACATGTTGTTGTTGAAGAGGAAGTTTCCATATCTAGCAGATAAATATTATTTAATTCAGGTGATCACATGACAACCATGTCTTTGGGAATAACAAAACCTGATTTGAGAATTACGCATTCTTTATCAGTGAACAAAGTTGCATAATTTTTGTCACAAATATGTGAAACACTCAATAGATTATGATCAACTTTGTCACAATAATTTACGTTCTCGAATGTAATTCTTCCATTCAATACTTCTCCCTCTTTTGTAATCAATCCTCTTTGATTACCCGTAAAGGAAATATAACCCCCTTAAATATCTTTCACATTTGTAAGGAGATTAAGATTTCCGGTTATGCACTGAGAACATCCACCATCCATAATCTGTTTATCTTCTGAAATAGTCTTGGATAAATTCTTCACAAGCAAGTAAATGTTTAGTTCAAAAAGGCAGCCCAAGCCTCAGTCTTGGCTAAACCTTTGGTTCCTTTTTGGATAAGTTAATCTTAGGTTTCCATGTTAAAAGAGCATCAACAGAAACCTTGAGTATATTTGATTTCTTTTTTAAATTATGCTGGTGTAACTGATGAAATTGACTATAAGTCACAATTGCCTTAGACTTTCGTTTCAAATACTCATCATGAATTACACCAATGTCAACATTTTGAGAAAGACGTTTAACAAGCACAACCTTTTTGTCTTTCACCAGTTGATTTCCAAGGTTAACCCTCACAACCTTCCTAGGGTTAACGTCACTGAACATGCTATGAGTATCATCAAGCTTAACTTGTGGAGATTGTCCTTTCAAAATATTCTTAATCACGGGAACTTGTTCCTTGACTAAGGGTTTTTCAGGCAATTTTATCTTAGATCCACATTCTTTGCCACATGTCCTTGTTCACCACATGGGAACTTGTGGTGAATCAGTATTGACATCAGCATTGACACATGAATCCACAAGTTGAAAAGATGAAACCTTTACATTAGAAGAACCCAGCTTGTTTGCATGTTTGTTCTTGTAAAACTCTAAATTAGAATACCTAGAGGTGAATCCAATCCAGATGGCTTAACAAATTTAATGGGTTTCAACAAATTTGTTTTAACTTTCTCTTAAGACTTGTTAATATTTTTTGGTTTTTCAAACTCCTTCTCAAGTTCAATTAATCTTGATGTCTCATCAAGAAATACGCTCTCACCAACTCAGGTTTCAGCAAGTGCAAGGGAACAACTCGATCATCATACACTTGACCTATTACCAGTCCTTACTTTATCATGTTTCACGGGATTTATGAATGTCTTTAAATCCTCATCTGAAGTCACTTTCTTTTCAAATGATAAATTTTTCATACTTGAAGATTTTAAACCAGGTTTTCTTTTCTCAAAGTTATACGGTTCACAAAGTATATGATTTTCAAGTGAAATATTGTTATCTTTGTGAATCACATTTGGTTCAGCAACATCTTCAATCAGTATACCATTATCATTTTCTGAGAAAACCATGTTGCTACGAACATGAGAATCTAGAGTTGTTTTATTATTAGCATTTGTTGTTTCAACCATGTTAGATTTCTCCTTTTTAATACCCTCATTCACAGTCACAGTCAGATCTATAGTCAAAGGACTATCAATATCCACTTTTCGTAAGTTTCCTATGTCTGGAATGGTAGTATAATCATTATGGAATAGAGGAGGAATCTCAACATATCCTAACCTAGCTTTTCCATTTTTCTTATGAAAACTGTTGTAACGTCCGTAAATTTCTAACAAAAGGCTTAAACTTGTAGGATTTCGTGCACCTTTCGGGCTTGACCCGGTATCCTCCTGGGAGCTCCTTGCAACCCTCGTAAGCTTATCATACGTAAATTTTCTCACAAGTTCAACCATTAATAAAGTAGAGGGTCCAAAATGTTAATTTGTTATTATATACTATATAAAAATAATAATAATAAAACCTAACCCTAACTAGTGGTCCGATCGGCGCCCAAGCCCCCCCCCCTCTTCTCGATTTTCGTGCAAGACCAGCCCATTCCCGGCCATCCAAACTTCAATTCCAGGTCGGTATTAGATGTCTACAACTCTTTTTCACCTTAGTTCATCCTTTTGGCGCGTTTATTCGTTGAAATTCGGTTGTTTTTAGGCTTGTAGGGTGGCTGTCCAATTGAGCAATTCCGGGGCTGTTTTGATTGGTGTTTTTGCACCGAAATCTTACTAGGTATATCACTTGCATCATATTAAAATTTCGTGGCCATTGGAGGTGTTTAGGTCGGTCAATCGATTTTAGTTCGAAAACTAGGGTTTATCGGGTGTAGAATTGTCAATTGTTGAGTTTGACGCGTTAATCGATTGAATGACCAACCGAATCAGTTTGCATGGCCCTAGGGGGGTTTAAGGGCTGTGGGAAAATTATATTTTTGGTACTCGGGGCTGATTAGGTTGGTGATTAGTCAATCGAGTCGACGGTGCGTGAATTGTCGTTTAAACGTTAAATTGAGTGTTGTAAAAAGGAACCGTCAACCCTATCAACTCGGGTGACATAATTATGATGTATGAAAAGGTTAATATGGGAATTTGGTCCATTTGGGGCTGATTTGTTTGACAATTGGTTTTTAAGATTTAGTACGCGCGTATTCGACTCGATTTGCATACCGTCGGGTGAGTTGTGCATCATGGTTAGCCCCGACCATGATCGTAGGGTGGATTTAGTTAATTGAAAGGTTTTAGGGGCTGAGGTAAAGTAATTGGGTAGGGGTTGGGCCTCGGGCCAAAGTGTTGGGCTTGAACGGCCTATTAGGCAAGTGTGTTCTTACTGTCTAGTTTGGTAACGCGTTGTGTACAATTTATAGGCTCTTACTTGTGAGTGTGCACTTAGGGAGTCCTTAGCTCGTTGCTGGTGTTTGGTTGACCTTAGGTGAGTTCTTGATGCCCCGTTTAACTCTTTTTAAGTTTTGGGCTAGCATGCACACCTAAGCGATTTTGCTTCATGAAATGTTTTAAACTATTTTGCGTAGACTTGCTAGTATTGGTAGGCCTTGAAATGTTATAGAATGTGTGTATGTATATATATTACTGTATGGCCAATATTTGGCAAATGTTGTAGTCGTTATCGACTACGGAATGTTATGTATGCCTACTTCGTGTTTGCATACGGATGGATGGTGATCTTGGCCGGGCCAAACTATACGACTCAGGTTCTTAAATCCTGTGACGGGCCCTAAAAAGTGCGTGAAGGGGGGAGGCTTGTGTGGAATGATCATCATCGGATGTTACGATATATATATATATATATATATATATATATATATATATATATATATATATATATATATATATATATATATATATATATCGTTATATATATAGGGATGTACTTAAAGGATGTTTATATATGTATATTTTGTATATGTACATATGTATGAGAATGTTTAGTCTTAGGTAATGATGACGTAATGAATGTACTCTTTTTATTTTTAAACTTTGGCATGACCATCATAATTTCCATTACTGATATTATTTATTTAAATCTTGAACTCACTCAGCTTAAGCTGACTTTGTGTGCATGTTAGTGTGAGTTTCAGGTTAGGAAGAGGATGCCTTATCGCTTGGACGTGCACGAAGCTACTTGGACGGTTGAAGGCATAACTAGTCGGAGATTAATACGCAAACTGTTTTCTTTACATTTATTTCTTTAAACATTTAAATTATGGTTTTGGAAACTTGGTTTTAGTACTTGTGATTTTCCGCTGTTTATTACTCTGAAACGATTTTAATAAGGTGAAATTGTTTGACTTTAAATTTTTAGGAATTTTTTGATATGATTACTAACTGTAAGATTCCCGGGATTTGGGGTCTTACAACTGTTTGCTTCAATAATTTCATTTCATAGAAAAGATGAATTTCTAAACTTGCCCAACTTGTTTTTTAACTTCATCACCTCATTTTCTTCATCGGTGAATTTTGTTCTTAATCTCAAGAGTTCTTAAAATTGATTTTCATTGATACATAATTTAACTGAATCCTCAGATTTCAAGTCATGATTACTAACAGACAAGGCTTCGATCTTATCTTTCGATTTTTGATCAGTTTGAACCATTTGTCTATGGTTATCACGAATGATTTTTTAAATCACATATCAGTTGGTCATTGTGGTGACAAATTGATTCAAGTTTAGACTTGTATTCACCACAATGAGCATACTCTGATTTCTTGGTTTCAACAATCATAGAGGAAGAGATATTCTCAGTTTGAACAAAAACAGATTTAGAAGAGTTAGAATGAACCTCTTCAACTATGGCCATGCAAGCAAAGGTTTCATGTTGATCATACCTTGAATCATCTGATTCCGTTTCTGATTCCTCGCTTTCTGCAGTCACATTCTCATCCTCTATTCCCACACATTCTTCACTTTTACTGATCACAGCCACATTAGTCTACTGTGCTTTAGTAGATACATTACCCAATAAATTTTGTGACCAATCAATCCCATCATGAGTTAGCATTGCATCTGATCCACCGGGCTTTGCAGAATGAGTTCCTTATGGCTTTTCCTTGGACTTAGAGTTTTGATACTTCCTGTTGTTTGAGTTTCTATCTTGAGACCTTTGGTCAGGAATATATTCCTTTTTCGGTTTATCACATTCTTTGGCGAAGTGGCCAAACTCATTACAATTATAACACTTGACTTTGAGCTTATCAATCGATTATCTTGTTCATGGTCGGCAAGTCCTTCCCTGGTCTCTCCATGAACTTTTGGATCTTTCTGACGATCATTGCCATATTCCACATTAGGTCCAACAGCTCAAGATCATCAGGATCAACTTTATAATAATCTTCATCAGTCATATCATAGTTTGCCACCTGACCGCCTACCAATTGTTCATAAGACGACATGAATGCTCCCATGAAGGTAAAATGTTCCTCGACTTCCTTCATGTTTACATTAGGTGGTGGTGATACATTAGGAGCTAAACCAGCAGCAACCCCCCCCCCCCCGGTGATGAACTAGGAAATACATTAGGCTCAGAAGTAGCATAAGGAACCTCTGGAGTTGCTTAACAATAAAAAGCAATAATCAGAACAGATGCACTCTTGTTCACCAGACTTGATCCATCATACAAGTTTGGATCTTGATTACCCTTGATGAATTCTGACACTATATGATGACATTTGTAAATCTTGTATTTCTATTCGTATTTGTATTTGGATTCGTTAAACTGACCCGTTGTGTCGTTTTGATGTATTTTGTTTATTATTCTTCAGTAATAAAATATTCCCGATGATTGAAGTTCATCGTTCGTTCGTTTATATTTTATTTTTTCAATTTGCAAAACTACGAGGATTTAAAGTTCTTATTTAAACGATGTCCGAACCATACGGGTTTAATTCAAAAATTATCCAAACAATGTAACTTTATTACTTTATTAAACACTTTCCAAAATCCAAGGTTTAAGTGGTATTTATAATTTAATTTTTGTTTTAAAAGAAACTCCAAACTAGGAGGACCAAAACTGAACAATGTATTTAAATTATATTATTTTAATAAAACACCCCCAACCCCCTTACCTGATAGCGTTTTTCGGTAGCTGGTCGTCTGGCGACGGCGGTGGCACCGGCAACCATTAATCACCCCTAAATCATCGCTCTTTGACCCGCTTAATTGGTGTAATGACTTTAGACGTCAATAAAAAACCTTAATTAACATGTTAATTGCGTTTTACGGCTTGAATGGTACGAAATAATCACGGAAACCGCCGTATATTTGGATCAAAATCAATAATGATCAATTAATAGTTAAACATTCCAATTGTTTGTATAAATAGGACCTACACATCCAACTAAACTTGTTCACATCATCAAAATACACTAAAACACTCTCTGTAATCATTAATTTGATCGTCTAAGTCCGTCTCCGGTGAGCTCATGTTCATCATCAAACCTTCATCTTTTCGGCTAATTTTTGTATGGTTCTTAATAGTTTTGAAGTGATTAACAAAACTCCTAACCTTAATTAAACAAGCATGGAACGATTTGATCGATTTAGAATACTAGGTTTCTTGGTGAAGATGATAAACTTGTATTAACATATATATATATATATATATATATATATATATATATATATATATATATATATATATATATGTATATGTATATATATATATATGTATATGTATATATATATATATGTATATGTATATATATATATATGTATATGTATATATATATATATTTCTGTAATGTTACCAACTACTAGCCTAGTCCAGATGGTTAACACACTTGGGTTTGATATAACAAACCCGGGTTCGACCTGGGTCAATGCAAATGTTTTTATTATTATTTTTAAACCATTTTCTTCATTATTAAAAATCAAATTAACTATTAAAAATCATTTTAAATCAAATAAAATTATTTTACATTAAATAAATTAAGTATAAGTTATAATTTATCTTTTTACCTAAAACCAAACTTCCATAATTCGTTAAACCCTTAAAGTTAGTTTATATTTCTGTTACGTTAATTCATTATCTTTGTAACTCGTTAACTTTAACTCTTTAGCTTTATAATTCGTTAGCTTTTAATTCGTTAATTTTAATTTGTTAACATAATTATTTTCGAGATAAGATCACCATTTAAAATCCATGATTAGTAAATAACATAATTCTTGTATTAATAATAAATTATCAACCAAATATTGCTATAATAATATAAATCATTAAAATTTTTGTTAATCTTAAAAATAATATTAAAATAATTAACTGCTATAAAATACATTACAATAATACAAAATACCTTTAATTAAATTATCTAAATTTTATCAACCTCGTTAGTTAGTCTTTAAATTTTTGTATTTATTTTATTTATAGGATCGTTCATTTCGGTTCCTTTGACGCACTTTCGGATTTCGTTTCCCGTTTGTAATCTATTTCAAATGTGAGTTTCTCACATCCCCTTTTTACACTTTTATTACTTTTGGGGTAACATATCTCATCCTATAAACTCAAAGGATTTACTATTTCGTTTACAAACTACAATTCATTACATGGACTTGTGTGTTTACTTAATTACTTGCTCGAACTTACTTGCACGCGGTAGCCTCAATAAGTATGATCATACGCCCACTTTTGCACTTAGGTCCATTTTGTTATGAGTGGAAAAAGGCCTCATTATCAAGTACGTTGGTTGTTACCAACTGGAAAGGACCTTACTTACGCAATTATCCGAGTACATTGGTTGTTGCCAACTGGAAGGGCTTTAATTGCGCGATTTAAACTTGTTCATGGAGTTATACGGTCTTTACGTATTTATATCAAAATGTGTGAACTCACCAACTATTCATTTAGTTGGCGTTATTTTATATATATGCTACATGTACGATTATTAGAGGTTGAAGCTTGACGAAAACGCTAGACTTATGATATTTTAAATAAATGGACAAGCTGATTTAAATGTTTCTTTATATTAAATGTAACTTGTTTGCTTTGAAACTTGTGTACTTGAAGTTCTGAATAAATTAATGATAATATTGTCACTTAATAGTGTCACATGTGTTTTGAACAATCTGTGCGTCACACCACTCGGGCGTTTCCGCTTAAGTCGGGATGTTACAAATTGGTATCAAGAGCCGTGACTATAGCATAGGACATTAGACGTAGTGTTCTAGTTAATTATACCTTATTTATTTAATTGTTTAGGTTGCATGATTAGAAATTATGTGGGCCCTATGTGATTGTTCCTTGCACAAGTTATTACTTATAATTATTGATTCTTTTACACCTCATGTACACAAGCACACACACAAGTCCAAGGCTTAGACTGTCAAGACTGGATCTAGTGCAAAACTAATAGTAGTCCACAATAACACATTAGATCTAATAAACTAAAGACCTTCTGATTATACCGGCGGAATTAGTATAAAACAGAGGTTAGGAATGAAGATTAGAATGAAAATAGCAAACATGAGAAATAAACAAAAGATTCACTATATTTAATATATCATTGATGAACAGTGACACAATTGCATGGAATGTCTAGGGTTTCGTGACAGCAGTACGAGGTAGCATTAATGAGGAATAATCGCTCTAACTGCTATGCTCTCGTATTCTGTATTTTCTCGTCTCTTTCTATTTAAAATCTAGGATCCTATTTATAATCACCTAGACATTCCTTCTAAAAACCCTAATGATTACATAATAAATGACAAAACATTACAAGTGTAAAACTACTCAACGAGTATGATGAATCCTTGTTGA